>NC_091170.1:16175851-16213351 GCF_040958095.1 Procambarus clarkii
CTGGTGCTCTGAGCCAGGTATATATCTTAGCCTGGTGCTCTGAGTCAGGTATATATCGTAGCCTGGTGCTCTGAGCCAGGTATATATCTTAGCCTGGTGCTCTGAGCCAGGTATATATATTAGCCTGGTGCTCTGAGTCAGGTATATGTCTTAGCCTGGTGCTCTGAGCCAGGTATAGAGCCCAACTTGGTGCTCTGAGCCAGGTATGGAGCCCAACTTGGTGCTCTGAGCCAGGTATGCAGCCCAACTTGGTGCTCTGGGCCAGGTATGCAGCCCAACTTGGTGCTCTGAGTCAGGTATATGTCTTAGCCTGGTGCTCTGAGCCAGGTATAGAGCCCAACTTGGTGCTCTGAGCCAGGTATGGAGCCCAACTTGGTGCTCTGAGCCAGGTATGCAGCCCAACTTGGTGCTCTGGGCCAGGTATGCAGCCCAACTTGGTGCTCTGAGCCAGGTATGGAGCTGACTCAGGTGTTCTGGGCCAGGTATGCAGCCCAACTTGGTGCTCTGAGCCAGGTATGCAGCCCAGCCTGGTGCTCTGGGCCAGGTATGCAGCCCAGCCTGGTGCTCTGGGCCAGGTATGGAGCTGACTCAGGTGTTCTGGGCCAGGTATGATGCGCCAATCAGTATCAGTAGCAGGGAAGTCGCTTGTCTTAGGCATACCAAAACAATTCCCATCGGGAAACAAATAAATCCGGCACAAAATTCCATTGCCTCTCCGGAATGTTTATGAGGCAAACAATCTCCGTGAGCTTCAAAAGGTTGGAGCCGGGCCCGTGGAGCAGGAAGCTGCCTGTAAACACCGGCGCCCCGCCACACTACATAATATTTATGGACCAATTAGCAGTGGAAGCGCGCATGTTTGCTCTTCTCCAGAGATGTTTGCTTTGTCTGACGGAATTTTAAGACGATGGTAAGCAGCCTTATTTCTCAGTTTCTGACAGCATGACTGGAGCATTTCTCTTATTCATGAGATACTCTCACAATCGTTTTTTGTGTCAATAGTCTAACGAATTGGGAGTTTTATTGTTATTGCAGGAATGCATGTTGCAACACTATTATATGCTCCTTGAGCATTACCAGCCCCAGTGGTAATGCTCCATATATCCTCCACTCAGAGAGGAGGAACATTTAATAACTTCGCAAACATTAGTTAGTGTTAGTAATTGTAAGGAAAGAGTGTGCAGAAGCACTTTGCTTGCCACTCTCCATAGTGTATAGGAGGTCACTGGAAACGGGGGACCTACCAAAAATATGGAAGACGGCTAATAACGTCCTAATATTCAAAAAGGATGACAGACAAGAGGCACTGAACTACAGGCCAGTGTCCTTAACTTGTATACCATGCAAGGTGATGGAGAAGTTCGTGAGAAAAAACCTAGTAACACAGCTGGAGAGAAGAGACTTCGTGACAACCCATCAACATGGGTTCAGGGAGGTAAATCTTGCCTCACAGGATTAATAGAATTCTACGATCAGATGACAAAGATTAAACAAGAAAGAGAAGGTTAGGCATGCTGGATTTTCATGGACTGTCGGAAAGCCTTTGACACAGTACCCCATAAGAGGCTGGTGCATAAAGAAAGAAACATGCAAGAGTAACTGGCAGGGTGCTCCAGTATCTAAGGGAGTACCTAAGCAATAGTAAGCAGATAGTTACTGTGAGCAGAACGGTGAGACCTCAGATTGGCGTGAAGTCACCAATGGAGTCCTACTCGGTCCTATCCTGTTTTGATATATGTAAATGATCTCCCAGAGGGTATAGACTCATTCCTCTCAATATTTGCTGACGATGCCAAAATTATGAGAAGGATTAAGACAGGAGGACTGCTTGAGGCTTCAAGAAGACCTGTACAAATTGTAGGAATGGTCCAACAAATGGTTGCTAGAGTTTAACCTGAGCAAATGTAATGTAATGAAGATAGTTGTAGGGAGCAAGAGGCCAGATACAAGGTATCATTTGGGAGATGATTTTTTTATAGAATCAAAGAGAGAGAGAAAGACTTGGGGTTGATATCACGCCAGATCTGTCCCCCGAAGCCCATATCAAAAGGATAACATTAGCGGCATATGACAGGTTGGCTAACATAAGAACGGCCTTAAGAAACTTGTGTAAGGAATCATTCAGAACCTTATATACCACGTATGTCAGACTAATCCTGGAGTATGCAGCTCCAGCATGGAGTCCATCTCCCGTCAAGCATAAGACTATATTGAAGGTTCTGAGGTTTGTCACTAGACTAGTGCCCGAACTATGGAGCATGAACTAGGAGGAGAGACTACGGGAATTAAACCTCACGTCTTTGGAAGATAGGAGAGTTAGGGGAGACATGATCACTACACACAAGATTCTCAAAGGAATTGATAGGGTAGATACAGACAGGCTATTTAACCGAAGGGGCACACAAACTAGTGGATACAGATGGAAATTGAGTGTCTAAATGAGCCACAGAGTTAAAAAGACCTTTTATTGTCAGAGTGGTTGACAAATGGAATGCATTAGGAAGAGATGTGGTGGAGGATGATTCCATACACAGTTTCAAGTGTAGATATGATTGAGTCCAACAGGCTCAGGAACCTGTTCACCAGTTGATTGACAGTTTGCGGCGGAGGCGGAACATATGGACAGAGTTTCTTTTACCCTGATGCACCTGTTCACCTATCAGTAAATAGGTACCTAAAAATTAGGCAGCTCCTACGGGCTACTTCCTGGGGATGTGTTTGTGTGTTATAATAGAGGAAAAATAAATTGGTTACAAATACGGGGTCCAAGAGCTAATATCTCGATTCTGCAGGCACAAAAAATAGTAAATACACACACACACACACACACACACACACACACACACACACACACACACACACACACACACACACACACAGTGTGCAGAGGCACTTTGCTTGCCACTCTCCATAGTGTATAGTAAGTCACTAGAGACGGGAGACCTACCAGAAATATGGAAGACGGCGAATGTGGTCTCAATATACAAAAAAGGGCGACAGGCAAGAGGCACTGAACTACAGGCCAGTGTCCTTGACTTGTATACCATGCAAGGTGATGGAGAAGATCGTGAGAAAAAACCTGGTAACACATCTGGAGAGAAGGGACTTCGTGACAAATCGCCAACATGGATTCAGGGAGGGTAAATCTTGCCTTACAGGCTTGATAGAATTCTACGATCAGGTGACACAGATTAAGCAAGAAAGAGAGGGCTGGGCGGACTGCATTTTCTTGGATTGTCGGAAAGCCTTTGACACAGTACCGCATAAGAGGCTGGTACATAAGCTGGAGAGACAGGCAGGTGTAGCTGGTAAGGTGCTCCAGTGGATAAGGGAGTATCTAAGCAATAGGAAGCAGAGAGTTACGGTGAGGGGTGAGACCTCCGATTGGCGTGAAGTCACCAGTGGAGTCCCACAGGGCTCTGTACTCGGTCCTATCTTGTTTCTGATATATGTAAATGATCTCCCGGAGGGTATCGATTCATTTCTCTCAATGTTTGCGGACGAATCTAAAATTATGAGAAGGATTAAAACAGAAGAGGACTGTTTGAGGCTTCAAGAAGACCTAGACAAGCTGAAGGAATGGTCGAACAAATGGTTGTTAGAGTTTAACCCAACCAAATGTAATGTAATGAAGATTGGTGTAGGGAGCAGGAGGCCAGATACAAGGTATCATCTGGGAGAGGAAATTCTTCAGGAGTCAGAGAAGGAAAAAGACTTGGGGGTTGATATCACGCCAGACCTGTCTCCTGCAGCACATATCAAGCGGATAACATCAGCGGCATATGCCAGGCTGGCCAACATACGAACGGCATTCAGAAACTTGTGTAAAGAATCATTCAGAACTTTGTATACCACATATGTCAGGCCAATCCTGGAGTATGCAGCTGCAGCATGGAGTCCATATCTAGTCAATGATAAGACTAAACTGGAAAAGGTTCAAAGGTTTGCCACCAGACTAGTACCCGAGCTGAGAGGTATGAGCTACGAGGAGAGACTACGGGAATTAAACCTCACTTCGCTGGAAGACAGAAGAGTTAGGGGGGACATGATCACCACATTCAAGATTCTGAAGGGGATTGATAGGGTAGATAAAGACAGTCTATTTAACACAAGGTGAACACGCACAAGGGGACACAGGTGGAAACTGAGTGCCCAAATGAGCCACAGAGATATTAGAAAGAACTTTTTTAGTGTCAGAGTGGTTGACAAATGGAATGCATTAGGGGGTGATGTGGTGGAGGCTGACTCCATACACAGTTTCAAGTGTAGATATGACAGAGCCCGATAGGCTCAGGAATCTGTACACCTGTTGATTGACGGTTGAGAGGCGGGACCAAAGAGCCAGAGCTCAACCCTCGCAAACACAACTAGGTGAGTACAACTAGGTGAGCACACAGTCAATGCTCGATCCTGCAAGCACAAATAGGTGAGTACAAATAGGTGAGTACACACACACACGCACACATACACACAGGGCCTCGTAGCCTGGTGGATAGCGCGCAGGATTCGTAATTCTGTGGCGCGGGTTCGATTCCCGCACGAGGCAGAAACAAATGGGCAAAGTTTCTTTCACCCTGAATGCCCCTGTTACCTAGCAGTAAATAGGTACCTGGGAGTTAGTCAGCTGTCACGGGCTGCTTCCTGGGTGTGTGTGTGTGTGTGTGGTGTGGAAAAAAAAAGTAGTTAGTAAACAGTTGATTGACAGTTGAGAGGCGGGCCGAAAGAGCAAAGCTCAACCCCCGTAAAAACACAACTAGTAAACACACACACACACACACGCACACACACACACACACACACACACACACACACACACACACACACACACACACACACACACACACACACACACACACACACACACACACACACACACACACACACACACACACACACACACACACACAAATAGGAAGGATAAGAAACTTAGATGATTGTCATGCCCTTCAAGATGACCTGGACAAAATAAGTATATGGAGCACCACTTGGCAAATGGAATTTAATGTTAATAAATGCCATGTTATGGAATGTGGAATAGGAGAACATAGACCCCACACAGCCTATATATTATGTGAGAAATCTTTAAAGAATTCTGATAAAGAAAGAGATCTAGGGGTGGTTCTAGATAGAAAACTATCACCTGAGGACCACATAAAGAATATTGTGCGAGGAGCCTATGTCATGCTTTCTAACTTCAGAATTGCTTTTAAATACATGGATGGCGATATACTAAAGAAATTGTTCACGACTTTTGTTAGGCCAAAGCTAGAATATGCAGCGGTTGTGTGGTGCCCATATCTTAAGAAGCACATCAACAAACTGGAAAAGGTGCAAAGACATGCTACTAAGTGGCTCCCAGAACTGAAGGGCAAGAGCTACGAGGAGAGGTTAGAGGCATTAAATATGCCAAAACTAGAAGACAGAGAAGAAAAAGAGGTGATATGATCACTACATACAAAATAGTAACAGGAATTGATAAAATCGATAGGGAAGGTTTCTTGAGACCTGGAACGTTAAGAACAAGAGGTCATAGATTTAAACTAGCTAAACACAGATGCCGAAGAAATATAAGAAAATTCACTTTCGCAAACAGAGTGGTAGACGGTTGGACAAGTCCAGAACAAGACCGTCAGTAGTTTCAAAGTGTTATACGATAAAGAGTGCTGGGAAGACGGGACACCACGAGCGTAGCTCTCATCCTGTAACTACACTTAGGTAATTACACTTAGGTAACTACACACACACACACACACACACACACACACACACACACACACACACACACACATACACACACACACACACACATACTAAATACTAAATATTTACTTTCTATCTATCTTACTATCTATCTTTCTATCTATCTTACTTACTATCCACTAAATATTAGTGGATATTAAAGAAGCAGCACAGGCCCTCAGCGTGCCTCTGGCAATGATCTTTAATGAGTCTCTTATGTCAGGAGAATTGCCCAGTTGCTGGAAGAAGGCAAATGTCGTGCCGATCTTCAAGAAAGGTGATAGGGAGGAGTCACTTAACTATAGACCTGTATCACTGACAAGCATCCCCTGTAAAATACTGGAAAGAATAATTAGGCTACGACTGGTTGCACACCTGGAGAACATTAGGTTTGTGAACAAACATCAACATGGGTTCTGGACAGGGAAATCGTGCCTAACAAACCTTCTGGAATTCTATGATAAAATAACGAGGATAAGACAGGACAGAGATGGTTGGGCAGACTGCATATTTCTGGACTGCCAAAAAGCCTTTGATACAGTACCGTACATGAGACTGCTTTTCAAGCTCGAGAGGCAGGCGGGGGTGGGGGGAAAGGTCCTAGCATGGATAAGGAACTACCTAACAGGAAGGAGCCAAAGAGTTACGGTAAGGGGCGAGAAGTCGGACTGGCGAACAGTAACAAGTGGAGTACCACAAGGATCGGTGCTGGGACCAATTCTATTTCTTGTAAATGTTAACGACATGTTTACAGGCGTAGAGTCCTACATGTCGATGTTTGCGGATGACGCAAAGTTGATGAGAAGAGTTGTGACAGATGAGGATTGCAGGATCCTCCAAGAGGACCTGATCAGGTTGCAGAGATGGTCAGAGAAATGGCTACTGGAATTCAACACGAGCAAATGTAAAGTTATGGAAATGGGACTAGGAGATAGGAGACCAAAGGGGAAGTACACAATGAAGGGGAACAGCCTACCTGTAACGACGCGTGAAAGAGACCTGGGGGTGGACGTAACACCTAATCTATCTCCTGAGGCACATATAAATAGGATAACGACAGCAGCGTACTCAATACTGGCAAAAGTTAGAAAATCATTCAGAAACCTAAGTAAGGAGGCATTTAGGGTGCTTTACACTGCCTACGTAAGGCCAGTCTTGAAGTATGCCGCCTCATCATGGAGTCCCCATCTGAAGAAGCATATAATGAAACTGGAAAAGGTTCAGAGGTTTGCAACGAGACTCGTCCCAGAGCTACGAGGGATGGGTTATGAAGAGCGCCTGAGGGAACTGTGCCTTACGACACTAGAAAGAAGAAGGGAGAGGGGGGACATGATAGGAACGTATAAGATACTCAGAGGGATTGACAGAGTGGACATAGACGAAATGTTCACACGGAATAGTAACAGAACGAGGGGACATGGATGGAAGCTTGAAACTCAGATGAGTCACAGAGATGTTAGGAAGTTTTCTTTTAGCGTGAGAGTAGTGGGAAAATGGAATGCACTTAAGGAACAGGTTGTGGAAGCAAATACTATTCATAATTTTAAAACCAGGTATGATAGGAAAATGGGACAGGAGTCATTGCTGTAAACAACCGATGCTCGAAAGGCGCGATCCAAGAGTCAATGCTCGATCCTACAGACACAACTAGGTGAGTACAACTAGGTGAGTACACACACACACACACACACACACACACACACACACACACACACACACACACACACACACACACACACACACACACACACACACACACACACACACACACACACACACACACACACACACACACACATACACACACACACACACACACACACACACACACACGGAGTGCATTTTTTTGGATTGTCGGAAAGCCTTTGACACAGTACCGCATAAGAGGCTGGTACATAAGACTCTTGGCGGGATCCAAGAGTCAATGCTCGATCCTACAGACACAACTAGGTGAGTACAACTAGGTGAGTACACACACACACACACACACACACACACACACACACACACACACATACACACACACACACACACACACACGGAGTGCATTTTTTTGGATTGTCGGAAAGCCTTTGACACAGTACCGCATAAGAGGCTGGTACATAAGCTGGAGAGACGGGCAGGTGTAGCTGGTAAAGTGCTCCAGTGGATAAGCGAGTTCCTAAGGAATAGGAAGCAGAGAGTTACGGTGAGGGGTGAGACCTCCGATTGGCGTGAAATCAGCAGTGGAGTCCCACAGGGCTCTGTACTCGGTCCTATCTTGTTTCTGATATATGTAAATGATCTCCCAGAGGGTATGGACTCATTTCTCTCTATAATTGCGGACGATGCTAAAATTATGAGAAGGATTAAGACAGAAGAGGACTGTTTGAGGCTTCAAGAAGACCTAGACAAGCTGAAGGAATGGTGGAACAAATGGTTGTTATAGTTTAAGCCAACCAAATGTAATGTAATGAAGATAGGTGTAGGGAGCAGGAGGCCAGATACAAGGCATCATCTGGGAGAGGAAATTCTTCAGGAGTCAGAGAAAGAAAAAGACTTGGGGGTTGATATCACGCCAGACCTGTCTCCTGCAGCACATATCAAGAGGATAACATCAGCGGCATATGCCAGGCTGGCCAACATACGAACGGCATTCAGAAACTTGTGTAAAGAATCATTCAGAACTTTGTATACCACATATGTCAGGCCAATCCTGGAGTATGCAGCCCCAGCATGGAGTCCATATCTAGTCAAGGATAAGACTAAACAGGAAAAGGTTCAAAGGTTTGCCACCAGACTAGTACCCGAGCTGAGAGGTATGAGCTGAGAGGAGAGACTACGGGAATTAAACCTCACTTCGCTGGAAGACAGAAGAGTTAGGGGGGACATGATCACTACATTCAAGATTCTGAAGGGAATTGATAGGGTAGATAAAGACAAGCTATTTAACACACGGGGCACACGTACAAGGGGACACAGGTGGAAACTGAGTGCCCAAATGATCCACAGAGATAATGGAAAGAACTTTTTTAGCGTCAGAGTGGTTGACAAATGGAATGCATTAGGAAGTGATGTGGTGGAGGCTGACTCCATACACAGTTTCAAGTGTAGATATGATAGAGCCCAATAGGCTCAGGAACCTCTACACCTGTTGATAGACGGTTGAGAGGCGGGACCAAAGAGCCAACGCTCTACCCCCGCAAGCACAATTAGGTGAGTACAATTAGGTAAGTACACACACACACACACACACTCAGTTGTTGTTGTTGGATCTGTTTGATCTGATGGAGCTGAATGTGACAAAGGATGTTGGGCCGGACAGAATCTCACCGTGGATACTAAAAGAAGGTGCAGAGGCACTAAGCGTGCCACTCTTTATGGTGTATAACAGGTCACTGGAAACGGGAGACCTTCCGGAAAGTTGGAAGACAGCTAACGTAGTCACAATATACATAAAGGGTGACAGGTAAGAGGCACTGAACTACAGGCCAGTTTCCCTAACGTGTATACCATGCAAGGTGCTGGAGAAGATCGTGAGGAAAAGGCTCGTAGAGCATCTGGAGGGAGATAGTTTTGTGACACACCATCAGCATGGGTTTAGAGATGGTAAATCGTGCCTCACAGGTTTAATGGAATTCTATGACCAAGCAACAAAAATTAGGCAAGAAAGAGAAGGGTGGGTAGACTGCATTTTCTTGGACTGTCAGAAAGCCTTTGACACAGTACCCCATAAAAGGCTGTTGCAAAAGTTGGAGCAGCAGGCAGGAATAAAAGGTAAGTTGCTCAAGTGGATAAGTGAGTATCTAAGCAACAGAAAACAGCGAGTAACTGTGAGGGGGGGGACACATCAGAGTGGCGAGATATCACCAACTGAGTCCCACAGGGCTCAGTACTTGGACCCATCCTGTTTCTAATATATGTAAATGATCTTCCAGAGGGTATAGACTCATTTCTCTCAATGTTTGCTGATGATGCAAAAATTAAGAGACGAATCAAGACGGATGAAGATAGACAGAGACTACAGGATGACCTGGATAAACTGGAGGAATGGTCTAGAAAATGGCTGCTAAAGTTCAACTCAGGAAAGTGTAAAGTAATGAAACTAGGCGAAGGGAGCAGAAGGCTGAACAAAAGATACCATCTGGGAGGTGAAATCCTGCAAGAGTCAAATAGAGAGAAAGATCTGGGGGTTGATATCACACCGAACCTGTCCTCAGAGGCCCACATAAAAAGGATATGATCAGCGGCATATGCTAGGTTGGCCAACATAAGAACTGCCTTTAGAAACTTGTGTAAGGAACCGTTCAGGACCCTGTATACCACTTATGTCAGACCAATCATGGAATATGCAGCGCCTGCCTGGAGTCCATATCTAGTTAAACACAAGACAAGGTTAGAGAAGATTCAGCAATATGCCACCAGACTTGTTCAGGAACTGAGATATGATAGAGAGGTAACTGAGATAACTAAGAGGTATGAGCTACGAGGAAAGGCTGAAAGCGCTGAACCTCACGTCCCTGGGAAACAGAAGAGTAACGGAAGACATGATAACAACCTACAAAATTCTCAGAGGAATTGACAGGGTGGACAAAGACAAACTCTTTAGCACGGGTGGGACACGAGCAAGGGGACACAGGTGGAAACGTAGTACCCAAATGAGCCACAGAGAAATTAGAAAAAAAAATTTCGGTGTCAGAGTAGTTAACAGGTGGAATGCACTAGGAAGTGATGTGGTGGAGGCTGACTCCATACACAGTTTCAAATGCAGATATGATAGAGCCCAGTAGGCTCAGGAATCTGTACACCTGTTGATTGACAGTTGAGAGGCGGGACCAAAGAGACAAAGCCCAACCCCCGCAAGTACAATTAGGTAAGTACACACACACACACACACACACACACACACACACACACACACACACACACACACACACACACACACACACACACACACACACACACACACACACACACACACACACACACACACACACACACACACACACATATCTCGTTCGATATCTCGTTCAGGATATCAAATATATTTAATAATCTCAGAGTGGCTCATTTAGGCAGAGGTAACGCATAAGGGATATCTTGACACATACAAGCACGACCGCCCATGTACGTATACACGCACACAAGTGTGCACACGCTAAAACAGACACACACACACGTGCACGCGCACACAAACACACAATTGTTCAGTCAGGGGAAAAGGCAGTAACACCTGGGATAGACCTTACTATCCCCCCCCCCTCTTGACCCCACCACCTGACCTGACCTGACTTAGTCGCCATCTCCGCCCCCCCCCACCCCCAGTCCCCCGCATCGCCCATACACACACTCTTCCCCTCCCCACTCTCCCTCTCTCCCACTCCCTCTCTCCCACTCCCTCTCTCCCACTCCCACTATCTCTCTCCTGCTCTCTCTCTCCTGCTCTCTCTCTCCTGCTCTCTCTCTCTCTCTCTCTCTCTCTCTCTCTCTCTCTCTCTCTCTCT
This sequence comes from Procambarus clarkii, assembly GCF_040958095.1. NCBI lineage: Eukaryota > Metazoa > Arthropoda > Malacostraca > Decapoda > Cambaridae > Procambarus > Procambarus clarkii. Next base: position 16,187,074 of record NC_091170.1, read on the forward strand.
CTCTCTCTCTCTCTCTCTCTCTCTCTCTCTCTCTCTCTCTCTCTCTCTCTCTCTCTCTCTCTCTCTCTCCTCTCTCTCTCTCTCTCTCCCTCTCTCTCTCTCCTCTCTCCCTCCCTCCCCCTCTCCCTCCCTCTCTCTCTCTCTCTCTCTCTCTCTCTCTCTCTCTCTCTCTCTCTCTCTCTCTCTCTCTCTCTCTCCCTCTCTCTCTCTCTCTCTCCCTCCCTCCCCCTCTCCCTCCCTCTCTTTCCTTCCCCCTCCCTCTCTTTCCTTCCCCCTCCCTCTCTGCCCACACACACACACACACACCTCCCCCCCTCTCTCCCTTACCCGCTCTCTCCCTCACCCGCTCTCTTCCTCATCCACTCTCTCCCTCTCCTCTCCCTCCCGCCTCTCTCTCCATCTCCTCCCCCCCCCTCCCCTTCTACCTTCTTCTCACTTCAGTGGAAGGGTCGGATCCCCAATTTATCTCTCCCTTTATCACTCACTTTCTCTCTCTCTCTCTCTCTCTCTCTCTCTCTCTCTCTCTCTCTCTCTCTCTCTCTCTCTCTCTCTCTCTCTCTCTCTCTCTCTCTCCCTCCCCCATCCCAACAGGGTCAAGATGGCAGCCAGAGGTCCCAGGGGAGCAGGAAAGAGCCAAGGTGACGAGATGAAGGAAATGTTCGCCCAGTTTCTGGAGGACATCAAGAGTGAGATGCAAGAAATGATGCAGGAAATGAAGAACGAAATAAACAACCTGAAAAGAGAGCTGACAGCAGCAAAGGAGGAGATTAGAACCCTCAAAGAGAATGGTATCGAGGCTGAGAGTCAGAAAACCACCCAGGGAGAAGGTGGTAATAGTTTTCTGGATGAGAATGCCACAATAAAAGCAACATTTGCGGAAATACTAAAAAAAAATAACTCTGAAGTAATGACTGCAGTGATGGAGATGGCCATGAAAGCAGCCACCTCGCAGGAGGCGGCACGCTCCACTAGCCAACTGCTGGAAAGGAAAAGATCAGTGGTTGCTGTGGGTATTAGGGAACAGGAAGGAACCAATAGGACAGAGTGGAATGACAAGGACAAAGCAGCAGTGAATGAAGTACTAAAGGCACTAGACATGGAAGGGGCCGAGCATAGCATTGAGAAGGTTTTCAGGCTAGGCCGGTACAACAAAGACCGAGACCGAATGATAAAGATAGTGTTTGCAAACGAGAACACAAAGGAGAGGATCCTATCAAGGAAGAGCTCCCTGAAAAACGTGGGAAAATTAAAAAATGTATTCCTCCAGCAAGACATGACAAGGGAGGAGAGAGCCGTGGCGGCAGAAGCAAGGAAGAGGCGCAGGGCGAGAGGGGAAAACCAGGAAGTCACAGCTCCCAACACAACACCCCCAGAGGCGAGGGGGGAACCCACAACCAGCTACCCAGTAACACCAGAAGGGAGGACAACCCCGCTTCCCTCCTCTGCATAGAAAACCCCCCTACCCCAAACCCTCCCTGCCCCCACTCAAAAGTTCAGCCAAATCTCCCTCCCCCCACACCCAATCCCCACCCTTCTACCCCTCCCCTCCTCCCGAGTCCTCCCTCCCCCCCTTTCCTTCCCGTCCTCCCTCCCTTTTCACCCCATACCCTCCCTGTCCCCCCCCCCTTCACTGGATCCCCCGCCCCGCATTCCAGTATCCTCTGAGATCCTGTTACCCACCTCACAGGTCCTCACACCCATGGAACAGCCTCCCCCACCAGCAGAACACTCACCAAGGAGGCGATTTGAGAAGGGACAGAAGAAAGTGAGCCTCAAAGCGATGTACACTAACATAGATGGAATTACAAATAAAGCAAATGAGCTTGGAGAACTGGTACTAGAGGAAAACCCAGACATAATAGCCCTCACAGAAACAAAGATCACGAAAACAATAACAAATGCAGTGTTTCCACAGGACTATTATGTTATGCGGAAAGAGAGGGAAGGAAGAGGTGGGGGTGGTGTAGCTCTGCTGGTAAGAAAAGGCTGGGATTTTGAGGAGATGGATATTCAGGGCTGTGAAGGTTTCAGTGACTACATAGCAGGTACTGTAACAAATGGAGGGAAAAAAATTATAGTCGCAGTCATATATAATCCACCACCAAATGACAGAAGACCTAGACAGGAATATGATAGAAACAACATGGCCACCATTAACATAATAGAAAGAGCAGCTTCTGTTGCTAGCAGGAATGGATCTGGACTACTAATTATGGGAGACTTCAACCATGGGAAGATAGATTGGAAGAACAGAGACCCGCATGGAGGACCAGAAACATGGAGAGCTAAGCTGCTGGACGTGGCAGCAAGAAACTTTCTAAGCCAGCATACCAAAGAGCCAACAAGAATGAGAGGAGAAGATGAACCAGCAATGCTTGATTTGATATTTACCCTAAATGAATGGGATATAAGGGAAGTTAAGATGGAAGCGCCCTTGGGAATGAGTGACCACAGTGTATTGAACTTTGAGTACCTGGTAGAGCTAGGACTTATCTCCCCCCAAAAAGAACTAGGAATCAAAAGGCTGGCATACCGAAAGGGGAATTATGAACAGATGAGAAGTTTCCTAAGTGAAATACCTTGGGACACAGACCTCAGAGACAAGTCTGTACAGGGTATGATGGACTATGTTACCCAAAAGTGTCAGGAGGCAGTAAACAGGTTCATCCCGGCCCAAAGGGAAAAATCCGAGAAGCAACAGAAGAATCCATGGTATAATAGGGCATGTATGGAAGCGAAGAAACTGAACAAAAAGGCGTGGAGGAACTTCCGGAATAACAGAACACCAGAAAGCAGGGAGAGATACCAGAGAACCAGGAATGAGTACGTCAGGGTGAGAAGAGAAGCAGAGAAAAATTTTGAAAATGATATAGCAAACAAAGCCAAGACCGAACCAAAGCTACTCCACAGTCACATCAGAAGGAAAACAACAGTGAAAGAACAGGTATTGAAACTTAGAACAGGCGAGGACAGGTATACAGAGAATGACAGAGAGGTGTGTGAGGAACTCAACAAGAGGTTCCAGGAGGTCTTCACAATAGAACAGGGTGAGGTCACTGTGCTAGGAGAAAGGGAGGTAAACCAGGCGGCCTTGGAGGAGTTCGAAATTACGAGAGAGGAGGTCAGGAGACACCTGCTGGATCTGGATGTTAGAAAGGCGGTTGGTCCAGATGGGATCTCACCATGGGTACTGAAAGAGTGTGCAGAGGCACTTTGCTTGCCACTCTCCATAGTGTATAGTAAATCACTAGAGACGGGAGACCTACCAGAAATATGGAAGACGGCGAATGTGGTCCCAATATACAAAAAGGGCGACAGACAAGAGGCACTGAACTACAGGCCAGTGTCCTTGACTTGTATACCATGCAAGGTGATGGAGAAGATCGTGAGAAAAAACCTGGTAACACATCTGGAGAGAAGGGACTTCGTGACAAATCGCCAACATGGATTCAGGGAGGGTAAATCTTGCCTTACAGGCTTGATAGAATTCTACGATCAGGTGACACAGATTAAGCAAGAAAGAGAGGGCTGGGCGGACTGCATTTTCTTGGATTGTCGGAAAGCCTTTGACACAGTACCGCATAAGAGGCTGGTACATAAGCTGGAGAGACAGGCAGGTGTAGCTGGTAAGGTGCTCCAGTGGATAAGGGAGTATCTAAGCAATAGGAAGCAGAGAGTTACGGTGAGGGGTGAGACCTCCGATTGGCGTGAAGTCACCAGTGGAGTCCCACAGGGCTCTGTACTCGGTCCTATCTTGTTTCTGATATATGTAAATGATCTCCCGGAGGGTATCGATTCATTTCTCTCAATGTTTGCGGACGATGCTAAAATTATGAGAAGGATTAAAACAGAAGAGGACTGTTTGAGGCTTCAAGAAGACCTAGACAAGCTGAAGGAATGGTCGAACAAATGGTTGTTAGAGTTTAACCCAACCAAATGTAATGTAATGAAGATAGGTGTAGGGAGCAGGAGGCCAGATACAAGGTATCATCTGGGAGAGGAAATTCTTCAGGAGTCAGAGAAGGAAAAAGACTTGGGGGTTGATATCACGCCAGACCTGTCTCCTGCAGCACATATCAAGCGGATAACATCAGCGGCATATGCCAGGCTGGCCAACATACGAACGGCATTCAGAAACTTGTGTAAAGAATCATTCAGAACTTTGTATACCACATATGTCAGGCCAATCCTGGAGTATGCAGCCCCAGCATGGAGTCCATATCTAGTCAAGGATAAGACTAAACTGGAAAAGGTTCAAAGGTTTGCCACCAGACTAGTACCCGAGCTGAGAGGTATGAGCTACGAGGAGAGACTACGGGAATTAAACCTCACTTCGCTGGAAGACAGAAGAGTTAGGGGGGACATGATCACCACATTCAAGATTCTGAAGGGGATTGATAGGGTAGATAAAGACAGTCTATTTAACACAAGGGGAACACGCACAAGGGGACACAGGTGGAAACTGAGTGCCCAAATGAGCCACAGAGATATTAGAAAGAACTTTTTTAGTGTCAGAGTGGTTGACAAATGGAATGCACTAGGAAGTGATGTGGTGGAGGCTGACTCCATACACAGTTTCAAGTGTAGATATGACAGAGCCCGATAGGCTCATGAATCTGTACACCTGTTGATTGACGGTTGAGAGGCGGGACCAAAGAGCCAGAGCTCAACCCCCGCAAACACACACACACACACACACACACACACACACACACACACACACACACACACACACACACACACACACACACACACACACACACACACACACACACACACACACACACACACACACACACACACACACACACACACACACACACACACACACACACACACACACACACACACACACACACATCAGGAGGAAAACAACAGTAAAGGAACAGGTAATGAAACTGAGGATGGGGACATAAAGATCCACTACAAACGACAAGGAAGTGTGCGAGGAACTCAGTAAGAAATTGAGGTCTTCACATTATAGGAAAGGAAGTTCTAGAGATAAGAGAGGGAATAGTTAACCAGGAACCGCTAGAGAGGTTTGGGATTACCAGTGGGGAGGTGAAGAAACTTTTGCTTGAGTTGGATGTGACAAAGGCTATAGGCCTGGATGAAATCTCATCGTGGTTATTAAAGGAACGACCAGAAGCACTGTGCCTGTCACTCTCCATAGTGTAAAACAAATCACTGGTAATGGGGGAGCTGCCAAAAATTTGGAAGACTGCTAATATAGTCCCGATATACAAAAAGGGGGGATAAGCAGGAGGACTAAACTACAGGCCAGTGTCCCTAACTTGCATACCATGCAAGTTGATGGAGAAGATTGTGCGAGAAAAGCTAGTGGAACATCTGGAGCGAAAGAACTTTGTAACACAACATCAGCATGGTTTCAGGGATGGCAAGTCATGCCTCACATGATTAATTTAATTCTACGACCAGGCAACAAAAAACAGGCATGAAGGAGAGGGCTGGGTCGACTGTGTATTTTTGGATTGCAAGAAAGCCTTTGACACAGTACCACACAAGAGACTAGTGCACAAGCTGGAAATGCTGGCAGGAGTGAGAGGGAAGGTACTCCATTAGATAAGGGAGTACCTAAGCAACAGAAGTCAGCGAGTCACGGTGAGGGGCGAAGTCTCAGACTAGCGAAGTGTCATCAGTGGAGTACCGCAGGGTTCAGTCCTTGGACCTATTCTGTTTGTGATATATGTGAATGATCTCCCAGAGGGAATAGACTCGTTCCTCTCAATGTTTACTGATGAAGCAAAAACTATGATGAGGATTAAGACAGAGGGAGATAATATGAAGCTATAAGATGACCTAGACAAACTGAATGAATGGTCCAACAAATGGCTACTACAGATCAACCCGAGTAAATGTAAGATAATGAAATTAGGTAGTGGAAACAGGAGGCCAGAAACATGATACGGAATGCGAGATGAAGTTCTTCATGAAACGGACAGAGAGAAAGATTATTGATATCAGGCAAAACCTGTCTCCTAAAGCCCACATAAATAGAATAACATCAGCGGCGTATGCTAGGCTGGTTAACATCAGAATTGCTTTCAGGAACTTGTTTAAGGAATCATTCAAAACCTTGTATACCACATATGTAAGACCAATCCTAGAGTATGCGGACCCAGCGTGGAGCCCGTACCTTGTGAAGCACAAGACGAATCTTGGAAAAGTTCAGAGGTATGCCACTAGGCTTGTCCCAAAACTAAAAGGCATGAGTTACGAGGAAAGGCTGCGTGAAATGCACCTAACGTCGCTGGAAGATAGGAGAGCTCGGGAAGACATGATCACTACCTACAAAATTGTATGAGCATTCGACAGGGTATATAAAGAATAACTGTTTACCACGAGTGGTACGTGAACAAGGGGACACAGGTGGAAACTGATGACCAATATGAGTCAAAGGGACGTTAGAAAGAACTTTTTCAGTGTCAGAGTAGTTAACAGTGAAATGCATAAGGCAGTAATGTGGTGCGGGCTGAGTCCATACAAATTTTTAAATGTAGATATGATAGAGCCCAGTAGGCTCAGGAATCTGTTCACCAGGTGATTGATGGTTGAGAGGCGGGACCAAAGAGCCAAAGCTCAACCCCCGCAAGCACAACTAGGTGAGTACAATAAGGTGAATACACCCACACACACACACACACACACACACACACACATTTTCCCACCTTATACCTTCGTGTTATACAGTTTTAAAGGCAAGTTTAGTTGTCTATGCAGTGTTCTCAATCATTACTTACTAAACACATTACCTGCTCTTAAAAATGTTGACAAAATATTTAATTTCATAGGCCCTTTTAGTTGTATTTATATTAGGGTAATTAACGTACATATTTCTTCCAGTGTGAGTGTGGATTATTACTAGAGGACAGAGTGAGTGTGTCAAAATATGAGACAGTTACTAGACCCCAGTATGAAACAGTCACACTGGCACCCAGTATGAGACAGTCACACTTGCACCCAGTATGTGACAGTCACACTGGCACCCAGTATGCGACAGTCACACTTGCACCCAGTATGTGACAGTCACACTGGCACCCAGTATGTGACAGTGACACTGGCACCCAGTATGAGACAGTCACACTTGCACCCAGTATGTGACAGTCACACTGGCACCCAGTATGAGACAGTCACACTTGCACCCAGTATGTGACAGTCACACTGGCACCCAGTATGTGACAGTCACACTGGCACCCAGTATGAGACAGTCACACTGGCACCCAGTATGTGACAGTGACACTGGCACCCAGTATGTGACAGTGACACTGGCACCCAGTATGTGACAGTCACATTGGCACCCAGTATGAGACAGTCACACTGGCACCCAGTTTGTGACAGTCACACTGGCACCCAGTATGAGACAGTCACACTGGCACCCAGTATGTGACAGTCACACTGGCACCCAGTATGTGACAGTCACACTGGCACCCAGTTTGTGACAGTCACACTGGCACCCAGTATGAGACAGTCACACTGGCACCCAGTTTGTGACAGTCACACTGGCACCCAGTATGAGACAGTCACACTGGCACCCAGTTTGTGACAGTCACACTGGCACCCAGTATGAGACAGTCACACTGGCACCCAGTATGTGACAGTCACACTGGCACCCAGTATGAGACAGTCACACTGGCACCCAGTATGTGACAGTCACACTGGCACCCAGTATGAGACAGTCACACTGGCACCCAGTTTGTGACAGTCACACTGGCACCCAGTATGAGACAGTCACACTGGCACCCATGTATGACCCAGTCACACTGGCACCCAGTATGAGACAGTCACACTGGCACCCAGTATGTGACAGTCACACTGGCACCCAGTATGAGACAGTCACACTGGCACCCAGTATGTGACAGTCACACTGGCACCCAGTATGTGACAGTCACACTGGCACCCAGTATGTGACAGTCACACTGGCACCCAGTATGAGACAGTCACACTGGCACCCAGTATGTGACAGTCACACTGGCACCCAGTATGAGACAGTCACACTGGCACCCAGTATGAGACAGTCACACTGGCACCCAGTATGTGACAGTCACACTGGCACCCAGTATGTGACAGTCACACTGGCACCCAGTATGTGAGTCACATTGGCACTGGTACCCAATATCTGCCAGTTAAATTTGGTCATGTAAACTTAGGCTGGGTTAGGCTAAGTTAGGTTGCGGTCAGTAAAGTTAGTGGTAAGGCTAAGTTAAGTTGGGTAAGGTTAAGTTATGTTGGGTAAGGTTAAGTTAGGTGGGTGAGGCTAAGTTAGGTTAGGGCAGGTAAAGGTAGGCTGGGTAAGGCTACGTTTTGGTGGGTAAGTCTAAGTTAGTTAGGGTCAGGTAATGTTATGTTGGGTTAGGCTAAGTTAGGTTGGGTAAGGCTAAGGTAGGTTGGATAAAACTTAGTTAGGTTGGGTAAGGCTTAGTTAAGTTGGGTAAGGCTTAGTTAAGTTGGGTAAGGCTTAGTTAAGTTGGGTAAGGCTTAATTAAGTTGGGTTAGACTTAGTTAGGTCGAGTCATGCTAAGTTAGCTTGGGTAAGGATTAGTTAGGTTGGGTCAAGCTAAGTCAAAGTTGGTAAGGTTAAATTGGTTATAAAATCCGTTTTGAATGCTACCCAAAACAGTTTCCTTATTTTGTCATCTCGTGACAGAACAAGGACACGATTAATCTCGTGAGGTGAAACGTTGCTCAAACGCTTCTACCCTGCCGTGAGGGTCGAACAAGTGAGCTAAGGTAAAGTTAGATGAAGGTAAGGAGGAAATGGTCGAAGGTAAAGTATTGGTAGAAAAAGATGACAAGTTTGTACATGAAGGTAATGAAGGGAAAAATTCATATCAGAAATGAGTAGATGAATGTGAGAGAGGTAGATGAATATGAGACTGAGGTAGATGAATATGAGACTGAGGTAGATGAATGTGAGAGAGGTAGATGAATATGAGACTGAGGTAGATGAATGTGAGAGAGGTAGATGAATATGAGACTGAGGTAGATGAATGTGAGAGAGGTAGATGAATATGAGACTGAGGTAGATGAATGTGAGAGAGGTAGATGAATATGAGACTGAGGTAGATGAATGTGAGACTAAGGTAGATGATAGTTAAAAATACTTAAATAATGTGTGAGAGAGAGACAGTTGATGAATGAGAGGGAGAGGAAAATGAATATGAGAAAAATTAGATGAATGAAAGAGAAGATTTAGTGGTAAGAGACTGAGACTCCTGGTGCTTCAGTCACCTCAGTGGTCACCTTGACAGCTTGCAGAGATGGGCTGACCTAGGCACGTATTTAACTTATAGATACATTTATTTACAAGCTTATGTAGTAACACACCTGGACCATTGGTCACGTTGTGTAGTAACACACCTGGACCATTGGTCACGTTGTGTAGTAACACACCTGGACCATTGGTCACGTTGTGTAGTAACACACCTGGACCATTGGTCACGTTGTGTAGTAACACACCTGGACCATTGGTCACGTTAAGTAGTAACACACCTGGACCATGGGTCACGTTAAGTAGTAACTCACCTGGACCATTGGTCACGTTAAGTAGTAACACACCTGGACCATTGGTCACGTTAAGTAGTAACTCACCTGGACCATTGGTCACGTTGTGTAGTAACACACCTGGACCATTGGTCACGTTGTGTAGTAACACACCTGGACCATTGGTCACGTTGTGTAGTAACACACCTGGACCATTGGTCACGTTGTGTAGTAACACACCTGGACCATTGGTCACGTTGTGTAGTAACACACCTGGACCATTGGTCACGTTAAGTAGTAACACACCTGGACCATGGGTCACGTTAAGTAGTAACTCACCTGGACCATTGGTCACGTTGTGTAGTAACACACCTGGACCATTGGTCACGTTGTGTAGTAACACACCTGGACCATTGGTCACGTTAAGTAGTAACACACCTGGACCATGGGTCACGTTAAGTAGTAACTCACCTGGACCATTGGTCACGTTAAGTAGTAACACACCTGGACCATTGGTCACGTTAAGTAGTAACACACCTGGACCATTGGTCACGTTAAGTAGTAACACACCTGGACCATTGGTCACGTTAAGTAGTAACACACCTGGACCATGGGTCACGTTAAGTAGTAACACACCTGGACCATTGGTCACGTTAAGTAGTAACACACCTGGACCATTGGTCACGTTAAGTAGTAACACACCTGGACCATGGGTCACGTTAAGTAGTAACACACCTGGACCATTGGTCACGTTAAGTAGTAACACACCTGGACCATGGGTCACGTTAAGTAGTAACACACCTGGACCATTGGTCACGTTATGTAGTAACACACCTGGACCATTGGTCACGTTATGTAGTAACATACCTGGACCATGGGTCACGTTAAGTAGTAACACACCTGGACCATGGGTCACGGTACGCCTGGTGACCGTCCAAACAAGTGACAGTTGACCACTTGGGCCTCTCACGTCAACCCGTCCTCATAATACAACGTCGCATTTTGACGTATACTCCACCTAAAGCCAGAAATTGTCGTACTAGAAAATGGCTGCGTCTCGCGACATTGACCTACTCTCCCGTTTTCTGTTTTGGGTCCTCTGGTAGGTAAGGATTAGGCACTTTAATAGGACAGTTTCATGACGTTGGGACACCTTAGGAGGCCCTGACCAGTCATGTGGTGATTGACATTGACAATCCTGCCGTGACACTTCCTCTGGACAGTCATAAGAGCTGACTAACCTGTCACTGCCAGTCACAAATGGACCTTAACGAGTTCCTTACAGTTACTCATGAACAGTCGTGACACGAACAGTTATCACAATAGTCACTTGTGAAGCACACAGTCAACAACCAGTACCCACAACTATATGTATTTAATCATACACCTTTATACACATGTTATTTAATTATACACCTTTATACACATGTGAATTTTAACATACACATTTATACACATGTGTAATTAATCGTACACGTTTATAAACATGTGAATTTAATCATACACATTTATACACATGAGTGTTTAATCATACACATTTATTCACATGTGTATTTAATCATACACATTTATACACATATGTATTTAATCATACACATTTATACACATGTGTATTTAATCATACAGATTTCATTTTGCAGCTGAACGTTTTGATAACACACACACATACACACATGGGGCCTCGTAGCCTGGTGGATAGCGCGCAGGACTCGTAATTCTGTGGCGCGGGTTCGATTCTCGCACGAGGCAGAAACAAATGGGCAAAGTTTCTTTCACCCTAAGTGCCCCTGTTACCTAGCAGTAAATAGGTACCTGGGAGTTAGTCAGCTGTCACGGGCTGCTTCCTGGGGGGTGTGTGTGTGGTGTGGAGAAAAAAAAAAAAAAAAAAAGTAGTTAGTAAACAGTTGATTGACAGTTGAGAGGCGGGCCGAAAGAGCAAAGCTCAACCCCCGCAAACACACAACTAGTAAACACACCCCCACACACACACACACACACACACACACACACACACACCCACCCACCCCACACACAAACCAGGGCGCTGGTGGCTGAGTAGACAGCACGCTGGATACGTAGCCCAGTGGTCCTGGGTTCGATTTCCGGCGCCAGCAAAAACAAAAATGGACATAACAAATCCATAAGGGCCGTGACGAGGGGTTCGAACCTACGTCCGGGATAATCCCAGACGCGCCTTAGTCGACTGCGCCACGAAACAAATGGGCAGATTTTCTTTCACACTTATGCCCCTCTTCACCTAGAAGTAAATAGGTACCTGGGCGTTACACAGCTGCTACGGGATGCTTCCTGGGGTATGTGTGCGAAAGAGAAATATATGTAGCAGACATAGAAGAGGACAAATAAATTGGTTAGATAGGCGGAGTCCAAGAGGTAATAGCTCGATTCTGTAGATACAAATAGTAAATACACAGGTGATAGTTCCGACTGTCTCGTTGGCAGGTACTACACTGTGGGAGGTGGGAGAGGTCTCGTTGGCAGGTACTACACTGTGGGAGGTGGGAGAGGTCTCGTTGGCAGGTACTACACTGTGGGAGGTGGGAGAGGTCTCGTTGGCAGGTACTACACTGTGGGAGGTGGTGAGGTCTCGTTGGCAGGTACTACACTGTGGGAGGTGGAGAGGTCTCGTTGGCAGGTACTACACTGTGGGAGGTGGGAGAGGTCTCGTTGGCAGGTACTACACTGTGGGAGGTGGGAGAGGTCTCGTTGGCAGGTACTACACTGTGGGAGGTGGTGAGGTCTCGTTGGCAGGTACTACACTGTGGGAGGTGGAGAGGTCTCGTTGGCAGGTACTACACTGTGGGAGGTGGAGAGGTCTCGTTGGCAGGTACTACACTGTGGGAGGTGGAGAGGTCTCGTTGGCAGGTACTACACTGTGGGAGGTGGAGAGGTCTCGTTGGCAGGTACTACACTGTGGGAGGTGGGAGAGGTCTCGTTGGCAGGTACTACACTGTGGGAGGTGGGAGAGGTCTCGTTGGCAGGTACTACACTGTGGGAGGTGGTGAGGTCTCGTTGGCAGGTACTACACTGTGGGAGGTGGTGAGGTCTCGTTGGCAGGTACTACACTGTGGGAGGTGGTGAGATCTCGTTGGCAGGTACTACACTGTGGGAGGTGGTGAGGTCTCGTTGGCAGGTACTACACTGTGGGAGGTGGTGAGGTCTCGTTGGCAGGTACTACACTGTGGGAGGTGGTGAGGTCTCGTTGGCAGGTACTACACTGTGGGAGGTGGTGAGGTCTCGTTGGCAGGTACTACACTGTGGGAGGTGGTGAGGTCTCGTTGGCAGGTACTACACTGTGGGAGGTGGTGAGGGGCTCTCAGACATGTAGCAATGACACTGGTCTCTAAACCAGTGGGGTCACGACCAAACCAGTGGGGTCACGACTAAACCAGTGGGGTCACGACTAAACCAGTGGGGTCACGACTAAACCAGTGGGGTCACGACCAAACCAGTGGGGTCACGACTAAACCAGTGGGGTCACGACCAAACCAGTGGGGTCACGACCAAACCAGTGGGGTCACGACTAAACCAGTGGGGTCACGACTAAACCAGTGGGGTCACGACCAAACCAGTGGGGTCACGACCAAACCAGTGGGGTCACGACTAAACCAGAGGGGTCACGACTAAACCAGTGGGGTCACGACTAAACCAGTGGGGTCACGACTAAACCAGTGGGGTCACGACTAAACCAGTGGGGTCACGACTAAACCAGTGGGGTCACGACTAAACCAGTGGGGTCACGACCAAACCAGTGGGGTCACGACTAAACCAGTGGGGTCACGACTAAACCAGTGGGGTCACGACTAAACCAGTGGGGTCACGACCAAACCAGTGGGGTCACGACTAAACCAGTGGGGTCACGACCAAACCAGTGGGGTCACGACCAAACCAGTGGGGTCACGACTAAACCAGTGGGGTCACGACTAAACCAGTGGGGTCACGACCAAACCAGTGGGGTCACGACTAAACCAGTGGGGTCACGACCAAACCAGTGGGGTCACGACTAAACCAGTGGGGTCACGACTAAACCAGTGGGGTCACGACCAAACCAGTGGGGTCACGACTAAACCAGTGGGGTCACGACTAAACCAGTGGGGTCACGACTAAACCAGTGGGGTCACGACTAAACCAGTGGGGTCACGACTAAACCAGTGGGGTCACGACCAAACCAGTGGGGTCACGACCAAACCAGTGGGGTCACGACCAAACCAGTGGGGTCACGACTAAACCAGTGGGGTCACGACCAAACCAGTGGGGTCACGACCAAACCAGTGGGGTCACGACTAAACCAGTGGGGTCACGACTAAACCAGTGGGGTCACGACTAAACCAGTGGGGTCACGACTAAACCAGTGGGGTCACGACTAAACCAGTGAGGTCACGACCAAACCAGTGGGGTCACGACCAAACCAGTGGGGTCACGACCAAACCAGTGGGGTCACGACCAAACCAGTGAGGTCAAGACTAAACCAGTGGGGTCACGACTAAACCAGTGGGGTCAGGACTAAACCAGTGGGGTCACGACTAAACCAGTGGGGTCAAGACTAAACCAGTGGGGTCAGGACTAAACCAGTGGGGTCACGACCAAACCAGTATGGTCACGACCATACCAGTGGGGTCACGACCAAACCAGTGGGGTCACGACTAAACCAGTGGGGTCACGACCAAACCAGTGGGGTCAAGACTAAACCAGTGGGGTCATGACTCTGGACTCACCGGTTGAGGCTGTGTGTGAAAGAGAATATTTGTGTAACGTGAACACACACGTATATGTGAGTGTTCACGTGAAGCTGAACCACGTGAATACACGTGGTTGAGCTTGACAGTTACACACGTGGTTCGCTGACACGCGTTCACTCGTGGGCGACTTACACAGTTACGAGTGAGTTACTAAGATTGGAGGCCGCGTTACTCCTTCCTCTTACATCGACTTGGGCACCTGAGTCTTTTCACAGGTCGTCACAGGTCACGTGGTAGACGTTACCTTTGTCGCCGTCACAGGTCACGTGGGTAGACGTTACCTTTGTCGCCGTCACAGGTCACGTGGGTAGATGTCCTCACGGATGTCTAGGTTACGTTTGTCACCTTTTCCGGTGACTTGTCTGCATAAAGGTTCCCCAGAAGGCCAGAAGTTCCCCAAAATACTCCCTGTTATAGATGGGGGAACTAGTGCTGGCTCTCCAGACTAGCAGCTGCGAGCAACGTAGCTATTCAGCTTATTCCGAGCTGAACCACCGTCCAACACACCTGGCAGCGGAGTCAAGCTGGTCCAAACATGGCCCTCATTAGAGACCAAACAACCTGGGCCAGAGTAAACAAAGCAACAGAGAGATAGTTTATGTGCACAAGCGGTGCACAGTGAGCACGAGGGGCTGCCTACCCGGCTCCTGGAACCTTGCAACACAAGCGGTGCACAGTGAGCACCTGCGCTGCCTACCCGGCTCCTGGAACCTTGCAACACAAGCGGTGCACAGTGTGAACCAGGGCTGCCTACCCGGCTCCTGGAACCTTGCAACACAAGCGGTGCACAGTGTGAACCAGGGCTGCCTACCCGGCTCCTGGAACCTTGCAACAGCTCTGCAACACGAGTGATGGGAGGACGAATGTGTAAATAGTCAGGAGGTAGATGAAGGTGAGGAAGAGGTTGATGAAGGTGAGGAATAGGTAGATGAAGGTGAGGAAGAGGTAGATAAAGGTGAGGAATAGGAAGATGAAGGTGAGGAAGAGGTAGATGAAGGTGAGGAATAGGTAGATGAAGGTGAGGAAGAGGTAGATAAAGGTGAGGAATAGGAAGATGAAGGTGAGGAAGAGGTAGATAAAGGTGAGGAAGAGGTAGATGAAGTTGAGGAAGAGGTAGATGAAGGTGAGGAATAGGTAGATGAAGGTGAGGAAGAGGTAGATGAAGTTGAGGAAGAGGTAGATGAAGGTGAGGAATAGGTAGATGAAGGTGAGGAAGAGGTAGATAAAGGTGAGGAAGAGGTAGATGAAGTTGAGGAAGAGGTAGATGAAGGTGAGGAATAGGTAGATGAAGGTGAGGAAGAGGCAGATGAAGTTGAGGAAGAGGTAGATGAAGGTGAGGAAGAGGTAGATGAAGGTGAGGAATAGGTAGATGAAGGTGAGGAAGAGGTAGATGAAGTTGAGGAAGAGGTAGATGAAGGTGAGGAAGAGGTAGATGAAGGTGAGGAATAGGTAGGTGAAGGTGAGGAAGAGGTAGATGAAGGTGAGGAATAGGTAGATGAAGGTGAGGAAGAGGTAGATGAAGGTGAGGAAGAGGTAGATGAAGTTGAGGAAGAGGTAGATGAAGGTGAGGAATAGGTAGATGAAGGTGAGGAAGAGGTAGATGAAGGTGAGGAAGAGGTAGATGAAGGTGAGGAATAGGTAGATGAAGGTGAGGAAGAGGTAGATGAAGGTGAGGAAGAGGTAGATGAAGGTGAGGAAGAGGTAGATGAAGGTGAGGAAGAGGTAGATGAAGATGAGGAAGAGGTAGATGAAGGTGAGGAAGAGGTACATGGAGGTGAGGAAGAGGTAGATGAAGGTGAGGAATAGGTAGATGAAGGTGAGGAAGAGGCAGATGAAGGTGAGGAATAGGTAGATGAAGGTGAGGAAGAGGTAGATGAAGGTGAGGAAGAGGTAGATGAATGTGAGGAAGAGGTTAATGAAGGTGAGGAAGAGGTAGATGAAGGTGAGGAAGAGGTAGATGAAGGTGAGGAAGAGGTAGGTGAAGGTGAGGAAGAGGTAGATGAAGGTGAGGAATAGGTAGATGAAGGTGAGGAAGAGGTAGATGAAGGTGAGGAAGAGGTAGATGAAGTTGAGGAAGAGGTAGATGAAGGTGAGGAATAGGTAGATGAAGGTGAGGAAGAGGTAGATAAAGGTGAGGAATAGGTAGATGAAGGTGAGGAAGAGGTATATGAAGGTGAGGAAGAGGTAGATGAAGGTGAGGAAGAGGTAGATGAAGGTGAGGAATAGGTAGATGAAGGTGAGGAAGAGGTAGATGAAGGTGAGGAAGAGGTAGATGAAGGTGAGGAAGAGGTAGATGAATGTGAGGAAGAGGTTAATGAAGGTGAGGAAGAGGTAGATGAAGTTGAGGAAGAGGTAGATGAAGGTGAGGAATAGGTAGATGAAGGTGAGGAAGAGGTAGATGAAGATGAGGAAGAGGTAGATGAAGGTGAGGAATAGGTAGATGAAGGTGAGGAAGAGGTAGATGGAGGTGAGGAAGAGGTAGATGAAGTTGAGGAAGAGGTAGATGAAGTTGAGGAAGAGGTAGATGAAGGTGAGGAATAGGTAGGTGAAGGTGAGGAAGAGGTAGATGAAGGTGTGGAATAGGTAGATGAAGGTGAGGAAGAGGTAGATGAAGGTGAGGAAGAGGTAGATGAAGTTGAGGAAGAGGTAGATGAAGGTGAGGAATAGGTAGATGAAGGTGAGGAGGAGGTATATGAAGGTGAGGAAGAGGTAGATGAAGGTGAGGAAGAGGTAGATGAAGGTGAGGAATAGGTAGATGAAGGTGAGGAAGAGGTAGATGAAGATGAGGAAGAGGTAGATGAAGGTGAGGAAGAGGTAGATGAAGGTGAGGAAGAGGTAGATGAAGGTGATGAAGAGGTAGATGAAGATGAGGAAGAGGTAGATGAAGGTGAGGAAGAGGTACATGGAGGTGAGGAAGAGGTAGATGAAGGTGAGGAATAGGTAGATGAAGGTGAGGAAGAGGCAGATGAAGGTGAGGAAGAGGTAGATGAAGGTGAGGAAGAGGTAGATGAAGGTGAGGAAGAGGTAGATGAAGATGAGGAAGAGGTAGATGAAGGTGAGGAATAGGTAGATGAAGGTGAGGAAGAGGCAGATGAAGGTGAGGAAGAGGTAGATGAAGGTGAGGAAGAGGTAGATGAAGGTGAGGAAGAGGTAGATGAAGATGAGGAAGAGGTAGATGAAGGTGAGGAAGAGGTACATGGAGGTGAGGAAGAGGTAGATGAAGGTGAGGAATAGGTAGATGAAGGTGAGGAAGAGGCAGATGAAGGTGAGGAATAGGTAGATGAAGGTGAGGAAGAGGTAGATGAAGGTGAGGAAGAGGTAGATGAATGTGAGGAAGAGGTTAATGAAGGTGAGGAAGAGGTAGATGAAGGTGAGGAAGAGGTAGATGAAGGTGAGGAAGAGGTAGGTGAAGGTGAGGAAGAGGTAGATGAAGGTGAGGAATAGGTAGATGAAGGTGAGGAAGAGGTAGATGAAGGTGAGGAAGAGGTAGATGAAGTTGAGGAAGAGGTAGATGAAGGTGAGGAATAGGTAGATGAAGGTGAGGAAGAGGTAGATAAAGGTGAGGAATAGGTAGATGAAGGTGAGGAAGAGGTATATGAAGGTGAGGAAGAGGTAGATGAAGGTGAGGAAGAGGTAGATGAAGGTGAGGAATAGGTAGATGAAGGTGAGGAAGAGGTAGATGAAGGTGAGGAAGAGGTAGATGAAGGTGAGGAAGAGGTAGATGAATGTGAGGAAGAGGTTAATGAAGGTGAGGAAGAGGTAGATGAAGTTGAGGAAGAGGTAGATGAAGGTGAGGAATAGGTAGATGAAGGTGAGGAAGAGGTAGATGAAGATGAGGAAGAGGTAGATGAAGGTGAGGAATAGGTAGATGAAGGTGAGGAAGAGGTAGATGAAGGTGAGGAAGAGGTAGATGAAGTTGAGGAAGAGGTAGATGAAGAGTTGAAGAAGAGGTAGATGAAGGTGAGGAATAGGTAGGTGAAGGTGAGGAAGAGGTAGATGAAGGTGTGGAATAGGTAGATGAAGGTGAGGAAGAGGTAGATGAAGGTGAGGAAGAGGTAGATGAAGTTGAGGAAGAGGTAGATGAAGGTGAGGAATAGGTAGATGAAGGTGAGGAGGAGGTATATGAAGGTGAGGAAGAGGTAGATGAAGGTGAGGAAGAGGTAGATGAAGGTGAGGACTAGGTAGATGAAGGTGAGGAAGAGGTAGATGAAGGTGAGGAAGAGGTAGATGAAGGTGAGGAAGAGGTAGATGAAGGTGAGGAAGAGGTAGATGAAGGTGAGGAAGAGGTAGATGAAGGTGAGGAAGAGGTTCATGGAGGTGAGGAAGAGGTAGATGAAGGTGAGGAATAGGTAGATGAAGGTGAGGAAGAGGCAGATGAAGGTGAGGAATAGGTAGATGAAGGTGAGGAAGAGGTAGATGAAGGTGAGGAAGAGGTAGATGAATGTGAGGAAGAGGTTAATGAAGGTGAGGAAGAGGTAGATGAAGGTGAGGAAGAGGTAGATGAAGGTGAGGAAGAGGTTGATGAAAGTGACGAATAGGTAGATGAAGGTGAGGAAGAGGTAGATGAAGGTGAGGAAGAGGTAGATGAAGGTGAGGAATAGGTAGATGAAGGTGAGGAAGAGGTAGATGAAGGTGAGGAAGAGGTAGATGAATGTGAGGAAGAGGTTAATGAAGGTGAGGAAGAGGTAGATGAAGGTGAGGAAGAGGTAGATGAAGGTGAGGAAGAGGTTGATGAAAGTGACGAATAGGTAGATGAAGGTGAGGAAGAGGTAGATGAAGGTGAGGAAGAGGTAGATGAAGGTGAGGAAGAGGTAGATGAAGGTGAGGAAGAGGTAGATGAAAGTGAGGAAAAGGTAGATGAAGGTGAGGAAGAGGTATATGAAGGTGAGGAAGAGGTAGATGAAGGTGAGGAATAGATAGATGAAGGTGAGGAAGAGGTAGATGAAGGTGAGGAAGAGGTATATGAAGGTGAGGAAGAGGTAGATGAAGGTGAGGAATAGGTAGATGAAGGTGAGGAAGAGGTAGATGAAGGTGAGGAAGAGGTAGATGAAGGTGAGGAAGAGGTAGATGAAAGTGAGGAAAAGGTAGATGAAGGTGAGGAAGAGGTAGATGAAGGTGAGGAAGAGGTACATGAAGGTGAGGAAGAGGTAGATGAAGGTGAGGAATAGGTAGATGAAGGTGAGGAAGAGGTAGATGAAGGTGAGGAAGAGGTAGATGAAGGTGAGGAAGAGGTAGATGAACGTGAGGACATGTTACCTATGACTGAATATACACAGAAATACCAACTAATACAGAACATTAAAAAAGCAAGCAACCATTAGACCTAAACTAAACTGTTTATTTACATAAAGCTTTTATTGTGTACACAATGTAAGGTGCGGGTGTGACGCTAATGGTTGTACATAGAATTGTTTGTTGTTGTCAGTGGCACTGTTGTTGTTAGTAGCACAGTTGTTGTTAGTAGCACTGTTGTTGTCAGTGGCACTGTTGTTGTTAGTAGCACAGTTGTTGTTAGTGGCACTGTTGTTGTTAGTTGCACAGTTGCTATTAGTGGCAATGTTGTTAATAGCATTGTTGTTGTTAGTGGCACTGTTGTTGTTGTTAGTGGCAGTGTTGTTGTTAGTGACACTGTTGTTGTTAGTGGCACTCTTATTACTGACACTTATTCTTAGTGGCACTGTTGTTGTTAGTAGCACTGTTGTTGTTAGTGGCACTGTTGTTGTTAGTGGCACTGTTGTTGTTAGTGTCACTGTTGTTGTTAGTGGCACATTTGTTGTTAGTGACACTGTTGTCGTTAGTTGGACTGATGTTATTATTGGCACCGTTGTTGTTAGCCTCACTGTTGTTGTTAGTGGCACTGTTGTTGATAGTAGCACAGTTGTTAGTTGCACTGTTGTTTGCGGCACAGTTGTTGTTAGTAACACTGTTGTTGTTAGTAACACTGTTGTTGTTAGTAGCATTGTTGTTAGTAACACTGTTGTTGTTAGTAACACTGTTGTTGTTAGTAGCATTGTTGTTAGTAGCATTGTTGTTAGTGGCCCTGTTATTGTTAGTGGCACAGTTCTTGTTAGTGGTTCTGTTGTTGTTAGTAGCACTGTTGTTGGTGTTAGTGCCACTGTTGTTGTTAATGGCACTGTTGTTGTTAGTGGCATTGTTGTTGTTAGTGCCACTGTTGTTGTTAGTGCCACAGTTGTTGTTAGTGACACTGTTGTTGTTAGTGGCACTGTTGTTGTTAGTGGCACTGTTGTTGTTAGTAGCACTACAGTTGTTAGTGACACTGTTGTCGCTAGAGACACTGTTGTTGTTAGTGGCACGGTTATTGTTAGTGGTACTGTTGTTGTTAGTAGCACTGCTGTTGTTAGTGACATTGTTGTTGTTATTGGCACAGTTGTTGTTGTTAGTGGCACTGTTGTTATTGACACTTGTTGTTAGTGGCACTGCTGTTGTTAGTGACACTGTTGCTGTTAGTGACACTGTTGTTGTTAGTGGCACTGTTGTTATTGACACTTATTGTTAGTTGCTCTGTTGTTGTTAGTGGCACTCTTGTTATTGACACTTATTGTTAGTGGCACTGTTGTTGTTAGTGGCACTGTTGTTGTTAGTGGTACTGTTGTTGTTAGTGGCAATGTTGTTGTTAGTGGCACTCTTGTTGTTATTGCCGCTCTTGTTATTGACACTTATTGTTAGTGGCACTGTTGTTGTTAGTGGAACTGTTGTTGTCAGTGGTACTGATGTTGTTAGTGGCACTGTTGTTGTTAGTGACATTGTTGTTGTTAGTGCCACTTTTGTTGTTAGTGCTACTGTTGTTGTTAGTGACACTGTTGTCGTTAGTGACACTGTTGTTGTTAGTGGCACTGTAGTTGTTAGTAGCACTAATGTTGTTAGTGACACTGTTGTCGCTAGTGACACTGTTGTTGTTAGTGGCACTGTTGTTGTTAGTGGCACTGTTGGTTTTAGTGACACTGTTGTTGGTAGTAGCACTGTCATTGTTAGTGGCACTGTTGTTGTTAGTAGCACTGCTGTTGTTAGTGACACTGTTGTTGTTATTGGCACAGTTGCTGTTGTTGTTAGTGACACTGTTGTTGTTATTGGCACAGTTGCTGTTGTTGTTAGTGGCACTATTGTTATTGACACTTGTTGTTAGTGGCACTGTTGTTGTTAGTGACACTGTTGTCGTCAGTGACACTGTTGTTGTTAGTAGCACTGCTCTTGTTAGTGACACTGTTGTTCTTATTGGCACAGTTGTTGTTGTTATTGGCACTGTTGTTGTAAGTGGTACTGATGTTGTTAGTGGCACTGATGTTATTATTGGTACTGTTGTTGTTAGTGTCACTGTTGTTGTTAGTGGCACTGTTGTTGAAAGTAGCACAGTTGTTAGTTGCACTCTTGTTCGCTGCACAGTTGTTGTTAGTAACACTGCTGTTGTTAGTAGCATTGTTGTTAGTGGCTCTGTTATTGTTAGTGGCACAGTTGTTGATAGTGGTTCTGTTGCTGTTAGTAGCACTGTTGTTGGTGTTAGTGCCACTGTTGTTGGTGTTAGTGCCACTGTTGTTGTTAATGGCACTGTTGTTGTTAGTGGCATTGTTGTTGTTAGTGCCATTGTTTTTGTTAGTGCCACTGATGTTGTTATTGGCACTGTTGTTGTTAGTGACACTGTTGTTGATAGTGGCACTGTTGTTGATAGTGCCACTGTTGTTAGTGGCACTGTTGATGTTAGTAGTACTGTCGTTGTTAGTGGCACTGTTGTTGTTAGTAGCACTGTTATTGTTAGTGGCACTGTTGTTATTAGTTGCAGTATTGTTGTTAGAAGCACTGTTGTTGTTGGTGACACTGTTGTTGTTAGTGGCACTATTGTTATTAATGGCACTCTTGTTGTTGGTGGCACTGTTGTTGTTAGTGACACTGTTGTTGTTAGTGTCACTGTTGTTAGTGGCACTGTTGATGTTAGTAGTACTGTCGTTGTTAGTGGCACTGTTGTTGTTAGTAGCACTGTTATTGTTAGTGGCACTGTTGTTATTAGTTGCACTGTTGTTGTTAGTAGCACTGTTGTTGTTGGTGACACTGTTGTTGTTAGTGGTACTATTGTTATTATTGGCACTCTTGTTGTTGGTGGCACTGTTGTTGTTAGTGGCACTGTTGTTGGTAGTGGTACAGTTGATGTTAGTGACACTGTTGTTATTAGTGATACTGTTTCTGTTAGTGGCACTGTTGTTGTTATTGGTACTGTTGTTGTTAGTGGCACTGTTGTTAGTAGCACTGTTGTTGTTAATGACACTGTTGTTATTAGTGGTTCTCCTGATGTTAGTAGCAATGTTGTTGTTAGTAGCACTGTTATTGATAGAAATACGTATGTTGTTAGTGGCGCTGTTGTTGTTAGTGGCACTGCTGTTGTTAGTGGTACTTTTGTTGTTAGTTGCAGTGTTGTTGCTAGTGACCCTGATGTTGTTAGTGGCACTGTTGTTTTAGTGGCACTGATATTGATAGTAGCACTGTTGTTGCGGTTGGCACTGTTATTGATAGTGGCACTATCGTTGTAAGTGGCACTACTGTTGTTAGTGGCACTGATGTTATTATTGGTACTGTTGATGTTAGTATCACTGTTGTTGTTAATGGCACTGTTGTTGATAGTAGCACAACAGTTGTACTGTTGTTAGTGGCACAGTTGTTGTTAGTAACACTGTTGTTTTAGTAACACTGTGGTTAGTGGCTCTGTTTTTGTTAGTTGCACAGTTCTTGTTAGAGGTTCTGTTGATGCTAGTTGCACTGTTGTTCTAGTTAGTGACACTGTTGTTGCTAGTGACACAGTTGTTGTTAGAGGCAATGTTGTTGTTATTTGCACTGCTGTTGTTAGTGATACTGTTGTTGTTAATGGCACAGTTGTTGTTAGTGACACTGTTGTTGTTAGTGGCACTTATGTTCTTGTTGTTAGTGGTACTGCTATTGTTGTTAGTAGCAATGTTGTTGTTAGCCGCACTGTTGTTGTTAGTGGCAATGTTGTTGTTGTGGCAATGTTGTTGTTGGTGATACTGTTGTTGTTAGTTGCATTGTTATTGTTAGTAGCACTGTTGTTGTTAATTGCGCTGTTGTTGTTAATAGCACTGTTGTTGTTAGTGGCTCTGTTGTTGTTAGTAGCACTGTTGTTGTTGGTGACACTGTTATTGTTAGTAGTACTGTTGTTGTTAGTAGCAAAGTTATTTTTAATGTCCCTGTTGTTGTTAGTGACACTGTTGTTGTTAGTTACAATGTTATTCATGGCACTGTTATTGTTAGTGGATCTGATGTTATTAATGGGACTGTTGTTGTTAGCGGGACTGTTTTTGTTCGCGGCACTATTGTTGTTAGTGGCACTGATCTTGTTAGTGGCACTGTTGTTAGTTGCACTGTTGTTGTTAGTAAAAATGTTGGTGTTAGTGGCACTGTTGTTGTTTTTGGCAGTGGGCACTGTAATTGGTTAGTTGCACTGTTGTTTTTGACACTGTTGTTGTTAGTAGCAATGTTGTTGATAGTAGCAATATTGTTGTTATTGGCAGTGATGTTGTTAGTGGCAGTGATGTTATTAATGGCACTGTTTTTGTTAGTGGCTCTGTTGTTGTTAGTAGCAATGTTGTTGTTGTTAGTAGTAATGTTGTTGTTAGTAGCAGTGTTGTTGATAGTGGCACTGTTGTTGTTAGTGGCACTGTTGTTGGTGGCTCTGTTGTTGTTAGTAGCAATGTTGTTGTTAGAAACAGTGTTGTTGTTAGTGGCACTGTTGTTGTCTGTGGCACTGAAGTTGTTAGTGGCAGTGTTTTTGTTAGTGGCACTGATCCACTAACAAAACTGATGTTTTTGATGATCAAAACGATCCACTGATGTTTTTGTTAGTTAATAATGGCACAGTTGTTGTTAGTGACACTGTTGTTGCTATTGGCACTGTTATTGTTAGTGACATCGTTGTTAGTGGCACTGTTGTTGTTAGTGGTACTTTTGTTGTTAGTGACACTGTTGTTGATTTTGGCACTATTAATGTTATTAGTTCTGTTGTTTTAGCGGCACTGTTATTGATAGTGACACTGTTGTTGTTAGTGCCACTGATCCTGTTAGTAGCACTATTGTTGTAAGTGGCAGTGTTGTTGTTAGTGGCACGGATGTTATTAATAGCACTGTTGTTGTAAATGTCACTATTGTTGTCAGTGGCACTGCTGCTCTTAGTACCAATGTTGTTGTTAGTGGCACTGTTGTTGTTAGATGTACTGTTGTTGTAAGTGTCACTATTGTTGTCAGTGGCACTGCTGCTGTTAGTAGCAATGTTGTTGTTAGTGGCACTGTTGTTTTTAGTTGTACTGTTGTTGTCAGTAACTCTGTTGTTGATAGTAGCACTGCTGTTAGTAGCACTGTTGTTAGTGGTTCTGTTATTGCTAGTGGCACAGTTTTTGTTAGTGGTACTGTTGTTAGTCGCACTGTTGTTGTTAGTGACACTGTTGTTGTTAGTGGCACAGTTGTTGTTAGTGGCAATGTTGTTGTTAGTGGTACCGTTGTTGTTATTGGCACTGTTGTTGTTAGTGGTACTGTTGTTGTTATTGGCACTTATGTTGTTGTTAGTGGCACTGTTGTTGTTAGTGGCACTGTTGTTGTTAGTGGCACTGTTGTTGTTAGTGGCAATGTTGTTGTTAGCGACGCTGTTGTTGTTAGTGGCACTGTTGTTGTTAAAGGCACTTGTGTTTTTGTTAGTGGCACTGTTGTTGGTAATGGCACTGTTGTTGTTAGTGGCACTGTTGTTGTTAGTGGCAATGTTGTTGTTAGTGACGCTGTTGTTGTTAGTGGCACTGTTGTTGTTAGTGGCACTGTTGTTGTTAATGGAACTTATGTTGTTGTTGGTGGCTCTGTTGATGTTAGTGGCAATGTGCTGTTAGTGGCACTGTTATTGTTATTGGCAATGTTGTTGTTAGTGGCAATGTTGATGTTAGTGGCACTGTTTTTGGTTAGTGGCACTGTTGTTGTTAGTGGCACTGTTGTTGTTAGTGGCACTGTTCTCGTTAGTGGCACTGTTGTTAATAGCACTGTCGTTGTTATTGGCACTGTTGTTAGTGGCACTGTTTTGTTAGTAGCAATGTTGGTGTTAGTAGCACTGTTTTTGTTAGTGGCACTGTTGTTGTTAGTGACACTGTTGTTAGTGACACTGGTGTTGTTAGTAGCAATGTTGTTGTTAATGGAACTTTTGTTGTTATTGTTACTGTTGTTGTTAGTAGTACCGTTGTTGTTAGTGGCACTGTTGTTGTTAGTAGCACTGTTGTTAGTGGCACTGTTGTTGTTAGTGGCACAGATGTTATTATTGACACTGTTGTTGTTAATTGCACAGGTTTTATTAGTGGCAATGTTGTTGTTGTCAGTGGTACTGTTGTTTGAAACACTGTTTTTGTTAGTGGCAATGTTGTTGTCAGTGGCACTGTTGTTGATAGTGTCACAGTTGGTGTTATTGGTAATGTTTTTGTTAGTATCACTGTTTTTGTTTGTTGCACTGTTGTTAGTGGCACAGTTTTTGTTTTTACAATTGTGCCTTTTCCTGATTATGATGTTGCTGTGCCTGAGGCCTAATGTTGCAGTGTCTAATTACTTAAGTTTTAATGTCAGATGCTGTTGTTGAGTGAGATGCTGTTGTTGAGTGTGATGCTGTTGTTGAGTGAGATGCTGTTGTTGAGTGTGATGCTGTTGTTGAGTGAGATGCTGTTGTTGAGTGAGATGCTGTTGTTGAATGTGATGCTGTTGTTGAGTGAGATGCTGTTGAGTGAGATGCTGTTGTTGAGTGAGATGCTGTTGTTGAGTGCGATGCTGTTGTTGAGTGAGATGATGTTGTTGAGTGAGATGCTGTTGTTGAGTGTGATGCTGTTGTTGAGTGTGATGCTGTTGTTGAGTGTGATGCTGTTGTTGAGTGAGATGATGTTGTTGAGTGAGATGCTGTTGTTGAGTGAGATGCTGTTGTTGAGTGTGATGCTGTTGTTGAGTGTGATGCTGTTGTTGAGTGAGATGCTGTTGTTGAGTGTGAT